>NC_063204.1:28773121-28775537 GCF_017589495.1 Alosa alosa
CCCGGCAGAACTGCGCGATATCAGCAGAATTGTCATGATAGAGAGCTGGGATCGTGGCCGCATCAGTGAGATGACACACACACACACACACACACACACTTTTGTCCCCATTTTGTGATACACCCATGTGTGAATTGCTTCATGCACACACACACACACACTCATCCACAATCACACACACTCAATCTTTATTCCTTTTTTAAGGAAGTTCCATTATATTTGAATTCATTTTTCTCACTCCTCTCTTTTTTCTTCTCCTCATATCTGCCCCCTGCACCCCCTCACTCTCTCTTACCCCCTCTGTTTCCCTCACCCTCTCTCTCTCCCTCATCCCTCTCTCTTTCTCTCACCCCCTCTCTCTCTCCCTCATCCCTCTCTCTTTCTCTCTCACCCTCTCTCTCTCTCACCCCCTCTCTCTCCCTCATCCCTCTCTCTTTCTCTCCTCCCCCTCTCTCTCTCCCTCCCCCCCTCTCTCTCCTTCATCCCTCTCTCTTTCTCTTTCACCCCCCTCTCCTCTCCACCAATCGCCCTCTCCCATCTTGATTGTGCTCCTCTGCAGTGTTTGGGGAGGGTGGGTTTTTCATAGTGCTCAGGGGCTCGGTGATGCCATATAGCGATGCAAGCTCTCCTGAGGAAGAGAAAGCAGAGGTAGGATCCACCGTGTGATACACACACACACACACACACACACACACACACACACACACACACACACACGCAAACATACACACACACACACACACACACACATACACACACACACACACACATACCACTTTTATAAAGACAGCCCTAAAATGATGTTGACTGTGTGCTGGCGCTAATGGTCTCTCTGTAGATTGGGGCAGGTGGATGCTTTGGCTCACTCGAGGAGTCCAGCAGCGCGGAGGTGATCCGCTGTGTCCGAACTCTGCAGCCCTGCGAGATCCTCAAGATACCCCACGCTGGCTATGCCAAACTGAGACAGGTAGCATTCTCACACACACACACACACACACACACACACACACACACACACACACACACACACACACACACACACAGGCTATGCCAAACTGAGACAGGTAGCATTCTTACACTAACACATACACACACACACACACACACACACACACACACACACACACACACACACACACACACACACAGTAGACACACACACACAGTAGACACACTTACTTGCACTCTTGAAAAGATTTATAAATGATTTACTCTTGTGTCAGTATCCTTCAGATGAAAGGGAATGTCTAGTCTAGTGAGATCTTATACAGTAGGGGCATATTGGATGAGGGGAAAGAAAAGAAACCAAGAGTTTGGTTCCAAAATGCTATATGCTCCATTATAATGAATTAAATACATGAAATCATTTGTTTTAATGTTGTTTTCCAACTCATATCTGTGGGATTGTAGTTGGGTATTGTTATTGGATTTATCTTTACTCAATCAAAACAACAGAACTGCAATTTTATTGATATTACCTGTACACAATTAAATAACATGACTTATTAATGTTTTCAAAAATGGATTTATAGCGTTTTGGAACCAAACTCTTCAAAGGCTCATCAGTCCCGTGCTCCTCTCTTCTCCTGCAGGAGCTTCAGGGACAGAACTTCGCGCTGCGGGAGCGACTGGTCCAGCGCTGCAGCTTCTACCTGAGCTGGCCCAGGTTCTCTGTCCACAAAGTGGCTGACCTCATACAGATCAAGAATTTCCCTGCCAATCACGGTAAGTCCCAAAACCAGTCACAAACTAAACATGTCCACCACTACACATGCAGTGTGCGTCTGCATTCACACAGTATTCATTTTTTATTTTTTTTGTATATTTTTTGGACTTTTTTGCCTTTATTTGTATAGGACAGTGGAGAGTGAGACTGGAAGCAAGTGGGAGAGAGAGATGGGGCGGGGATCGGGAAATGACCGCAGGTCGGATTCGAACCTGGGTCGCTGTGGTCACTCAGACCCGTACATGGTACGGGCGCTGTAGCCTGCTGCACCACAGCGCCCCCACAGTATTCATTTTCACTCATGCAGTATTGATTTGGACACATTAGTATTATTTGGGCACTGTTTCGTCAGTGTTCATTTGCACACAAACACTATTCATGTGCACATGTATAGGGCCTTCATTTGAATGACGGCCAAAGTGCAGTCTTAAGGCAACACCAAAGAATCTTTTGTACCTTAAAATAATAAGAGTTAGACAATTCGGCTTCCAACCTGTAAATGGAACGAAGAGGAAAAGTGTGTTGGTGTTGCTTTAAGGCTTATTAAGGCTCATTTTATAACTAGGCAAAACCAATTGGCTAATTGAGCACCATGATTAAGACCATGAGAGATGATGGTCTGCTCGTCGGTGCACGAAGACGTGCGTCATTCACACGCGGCCACAATTGTTGGGAGACACATGACATCCC
>NC_063204.1:28781037-28788537 GCF_017589495.1 Alosa alosa
TTATTTGTTATGATTCCATGATTGTTATAGTGAGATCCTGGAAAGACTTAATATCTGCAGAATAGGAAGTGCTGCTGCTGGGAAGTGAAGTGTGTGTGTGTGTGTGTGTGTTGGAAAACTGGATAGCTTGACGTTTGTGGTGGCTAATGACTTGCCAAAAGGTGTGAGTGCAATAGGTGTGTGTGTGTGTGTGTGTGATTGATTACATACAGTATGAGTCATTTGATGAAATGCTGGGAAGTACTTGAGTGGGTGTGTGAGTGTGGTAGGTGGGATAGGGGTGAGTGCACAGCATGTTGGGAAAATGCGTGATTTGGGTGTGGTGTGTGAGTGTAGTAGGTGGGATCCGGGTGAGTGCGCAGCGTGCTGGGGGAAATGCGTGATTTGGGTGTGGGATGTGTGCGTGTGTTTGTGAGGTGTGTTCAGGTTTCCTCCCCACTCTCAGAGGAACTTCCCCTGGTCAGTGTGAACAAAGGTCGTCGGGGGAATCGGGCCAGTAGAACGCCAGTCAGTACAAGGCTCAGGACCGGCCTGTCAAAGCACTTTAATGTTGCTTCGCCTCTCTTACCACCCCCCACACCCTTCCTCCATCCCTTCCTCCATCCCTTCCTCCATAACCTCCCCCGCCTGTCTTTCTTTTCATCCCCCCGCCTCCCCCACCTCACGGCCCCCTGGGATATGCGGACATCTGATTCCTGTTCTTGCTGGCCAGCGCCTTCAGGGAAACAGGCTCAGGAGGCTGTGCCTTTGAGAGGAGAGAGGCTTCCACGAGCCCAGCACTTCAGCCCCTTTCCTGGAATCACCTTGACTGTTTCAAGGTGCAAATCAGCCTGTGCTGTAGATGGCGACTTGTGCAAGACTTCACGCTGGTGCTGTCTAAGCCCTGAGATATGAAACACATGGGAAGATTTAATGAAAGTGCCACCAGTGAGGGTGTGTTGCTGGGGCTAGAATCAGAGGACACATGATGAAGTGGATCCTTTTGGAAGTTTAATTGAAATTGAAACACGCTGTACTATGACTGAGTGCGTATATCTTGCTAAACGATGAATCAGCTTTCCTGTTTGTTTAATAGACCTCCATCAATCCATACCGTTTGCTAATATCTCAGACATTTTAAAAACGCTCCGTTTGACATACAGACCTATGACCTATGACCTACTTTATAAGGTTGCTGGTGTCCTAATGACCAGCCAGTTCCTTCCTGTGCTACATACATAACTTAGCTTTGGCTCTTTCAGACAGACATTAAAAAAACATTCATGAAGCGTTTGCTTTGTGTTTTGGTGTCCTGTCTGTGAGAACCCTACATGTTTAAATCAAACTGTTTATCCATCCCCTGATGACCTAGTACACTCCTCCACTTCACCGGGTTCATTGAGTTCAGCTCTCAATAATGTAAAAGAAAACATTTTCACAGATGCGTAAGTGACTGAGTGTGGTGATTGGGCTGTTGGTGAGCTCTCACCTTGTCTTACTGTAGTGTGCAGTGTTTATTTGAAGTGCATAGCTCATGTGTGAGTATGATCAGATGTTTATTTAAATAGAAGTTGTCCATTGTCATCGTCCATATAGATTGTTGGTTTTAGTGTTGTAGCCAAATCTGATTTTTCAGCCAACTGGGGGACTTTTTCTCCCTTGTCAAGATCAAGGCTAGTGTGCTTTGTGGGGAGGCAGAACTAGAGACGTCAGTCTCATCAACATGGCCGCCTCCTGACAGCTTTATACCCATCGGTAAAACAGAAATACAAGGCTGGCACACGACGAAGGCCATGGCTTTCTGCGCGAGCCGATGTGGAACCCGCTGAGCTCGGGTCACCGGCCCAGCGGGAAGATGGACGGGACAGAACGGAGCAGAGCTGGGAACTAGAACCAAGGGCCTGAAGGTTCACTGGCTAAAAAGGGTATATGGGGGGGACAAAGTAGGTCTGAGAGCTAAGGTCCTGCGAGGCGATTGGCTGAGGAAATAGAAGGCGGGAGAGCGGCCTGGCTGCGTTGAGCCTTAGGCTCAGGTGGAAAATGGAACCACATGCTCCCAGAGTCCGTCCCAAGCAAACAGCAACAGAGTCCAGGACTGCTGGTGCAGACAGATACTAGTCAAACACTGCACTGCTTGCCACCGCTAAAACCCTGAAATGCTTGACAGGGGAATGATGGAAAATGGGTGTGTTCACTTAAGGCTCTGTGGTTCAGCATCACTGACATGACTTACATCCAGTAAGTTACGGCATGAACTACTTTACAAAATGTTGCTTCAAGTTCAGTTTGTTTTGACTAAGTCATTTTTAATTAGTTTCAAACATAACATTGCAAGGGCATGTGTCGAGAGTTTAACATTACTTATTAACAGCGTTAATAGTGGGCTGAATTCGTGTCAGTTAAAGGGAACTTGAATGGAAGGTGTTATTTTGTTTGACACAAGGTGTATTGTCGAGACGCACAAGACGAATGCGTCTGACTCCGGTGCGAGCACTCTGTTGAAGCGCAATTTGACCAGATCTTCCTGGCTGAGCTGCTCGGTGGCTCCTGATATGCTGGAGCTGGGAGAGGAGCTGAAGGAATTTAGTCCCCTCTGTATGAAAAAATAACACACTCTCAAATTACCAGCAGCTGCTCTCCTGAAGGATGAGTGGAAAACAATGTTCATTCTGTTCAGGCCTTGAGTGGAGTGCCTTATGGAGAGGCCAAGGAAAGGGAGATGTGTGTGTGTGTGTGTGTGTTTGTACAGTACGTGTGTATACGTGTGGATTTGTTTATCCTGTGCCTTGGGAATTATTAGGGAAAGACTAAATGATACTTTTGTTACCATTGTTGTTTGTAAATATCAGAGGATTGTAAAAGATATATATTTAATATTTCATTCAGGATTTTGCCCTAAACAAGTGTGTGTGCTCAGGAAAGGGAAGGAGGATAGGCTTCCTCTTCAAGATTCGCGTTTGAGTTGGAATTTCTACTTTCCAGATCCTTTCTGTTAGCTTGCATTTTCCTGTACAATACGACTATAAGTGATATTCCCAAATAGATTGCACCATTAGTAGAATCAGGGTGAAACACCTACTGAAACAAATATACAGACATGTTCCTAAGAGACAGAGAAACATGAGAGGAGAAGCAGGACGTGAGAAAGAGAAAAGAAGACAGATGCCCCCACACACACAGATAAACATACACACTCAAACACACTGGTGAGTTATTCAGTCCTCTGGGTTGCTGGAGAGTGATAGCTAGGGAGGCGGCCCTCTCTCATGACTGGAGGCTGGATCGCGACCTCTCTCTCTCCTTACTCCCCCCATCTCTCTCCATCTCTCCCTCTGTCTCACTCCCTCCCTCCCTCCCTTCACCGTGGCTGGGGGAGGCTGACATCAAACAGCTGCAGGGCTGGAGTAATTGAACGGGGATCTGGGAGTGATGATATCAGAGTAGGCGTAGGCCTCAGGGTGTGGGGGGGGGGGCAGTTGTCTTGAGACTATTATATGATGGGTATGAGTAAGTTTATGGAGTCAAGCATAAGGCCATTGGGTGGCCACAGGAATGTAGTTGGATTGCACCAAGTCTCTAAACAGTGTTCATGTTTTCTGTTTAAATTATATATGGATGCATTTACATTCTATTGCTGGACTCATTGTTGTGGAGAGACAGACAGTGCTTGACTCCTGTCATGAAAGGTCTGCTGAGTTTACTGGCCATTTCCTGCCGCTCTCCAACCCCTTAGGGGACGGGGGAGAGTGACTCACCGCCTTCACCTGGAGAGAATGTAAAGGTAATGTCTCTATGGCAACCGTATAAGAATGAGAAGAACAACTCCAGCAGCAGTGAGGCAGAAAATAACCATGTGGGAGAAAGGGCGACGATGCTGACGCAACACAGGCCATGCCTGCCTGTCACCTGGATAATAATATGTTGTCTTCATCGGCACTGTTAAAACACCCAGGTCTAGGTCTCTGAACATCCCTCTCTGATCTGATCACCGCGTGTCACATTGGCAAGCCCAAAAACAAACATGCCGTCATGACAACTGGGGTTTCATTTTGTGATACATACAACAGAAACTACTGTTAATCATGAAGATCCACTTCAAATATTTGTACATACTCACTAGAGCCTTGTGTCCTACTAACAAACAGCTGTTGAATTACTATGTCAAATGTCATGGCGGTTGTCAAATTTACCTGATAGGATTTAAGTCTGATCTGGGAATCAAATGTGATGCTCATGTCTCATTAGTATTTGTGGGAAATGAAGGGGCCACAAGATGGAGGACATGCATGTGTCACATGAACAAGTGGAATGGCAACAGTGGAAATGGATTCAGGAGTTTATTCATGTCAACAATGGCAACAGAGACGGAGTGTCTATACTCAAGACAAAGACACATACAAAACAACACATTCTTCTTAACTGACAGTACAACCCCTTAAATACTAACCTGTGAACCACAGAGTTGAAGAGTAGTTATATAGTAAGGCATGTGTTTTTAAGACAGGCACAAGGGCAGAGAAAGAGATACCCACGAGGCTTACAGAGAGAACCTTTGGGGCCTAGTGAGGGTCTGATCTGGAACCAGAACTCTCGTTCTTGTGGACTTAATCCAAGTCCAGATGGAACCACCAGGTCTTATCCTCCTCTTTTTTTCTGTTGTTCCAGCAGCCCGACGTCCACTTAGACGTTTAAGCACTAACCTGAGCCCAAGCGGGAGTTAGTTAAATAATGACCACCTGGGCCTAATTAGCAAACACATGTGACCAATTAGGAGAGTGCAACTTGCAGTGAGTTTAGGCTGCGTTCCCACAACACTGGCCCGGAGGGAGGAGAACAACAAGAAAAAGAAAACGGCACCAAAAAACTCGCTACTCGGAACTCGCTAGCACAAAAAAAAAAACGAGTACAAAACATCACTCTTCACGTGTCCTGTACTCAACTCAAGCGGTGCTGCCAGTCTCCATTAACGAGTCAAAGCACCAAAACAAACACTTGACGTCATATATGGATACATCTCAACTGAACAAATGAAAATACTGAGTTTCATCAAATCGTTTCATTTCATTTCATTTGAGTGGTTGATGGCTGAGTGTCTTTTTGTCTGTTTCACTGTCCATCCTGCAGGGGACAGGCACTAAAATGACCCCCCCCCCCAAACACACACACACATAGCTCTCATGCTGAATGTCTGTGTGCCAGTTGATCTGCCTCAGCAAGTGTTTCTTGTGCCAACTATTTGCCTTACTGAGTATGCCCTGTGCCCCTTCATTTCTATTCTATTTGTGTCCATTTGCCTTACTGCGTATGCTTTGTGCCCCCCTTCGTTTCCATGGCTGTCTGTATACTGTGTTTTCCTTTGAATACCAGAGCTGTATGCTATCTCATAATTCAGGCACAGATTTGTATCAAACTCTAAAAATAATCCAATACACTATTCAATTCAAGACTGTGAGCCTTTGCTCCTGGTATTTCCTGCTAAACAAGATGGTTTTAGGTTTTCTACAGATAACCATATAAAGCTTTAGATATAGCCAGGATTCTATGCAGGTCAAGATCACCACTCCTAACCTTGGAATAATAAGGTTCTATTTTGTTTGGTCTATTCGGACAATTTTTTAATTTAGTGGCATTCTTCTTTTTTTTAATTAAAACATTAAATGTTTTGTTTTTTGAGAAAACAACTAAAATCTTAAAAATCCAAGGTCTTAACAAGTCTCATACACACATACTGGTATACACACACAAACACACATTATTAAACATTACGAATGCATCCACAGCATAAACACTCGGGGTATATGAATCATATATTGATCATTTTTATTCACTTCTTCAGGGCTATTCCATGGTCCCAGTCCGAGGTGTACAGAAAAGTCATTAAGGGATCTCCCATTCGTTTCCCTCGGCCATCATTCAAACCATGCAATGGCCTTAGTCACCACTGCCTCCAGACAGGCCGAGAGACCTGGTTCATGCTCTGCTCCCATCCCCTTCTGTTTGTTAGTCATACTTTAGAAAAACAATGGCTTTGCTCACTGGAATATATCTTTTTTTAATTGTACCACTTGAAATCTTGAGGTCGAAAGAAATGTTGTTTTGTTTTCACTGTACCAAGAACTACAAAGAAATATGTATGTTATTTTTTTTTTTTTTTACATAACAGAGGCAAAGATTTATGGAGTCCTGTCCACCCGTTGCAGAGGGAGGGTAACAAAAAGTTTCAGGCTCTTATGAAAACAAAAAAGGGAAAAAAATACAGAACAGGATGCAACCTCTTCTGGCCACCCTCTGCTGCATGACATGTGACCGACAGATGGGCTACTCTTTAGTAGATGACCAGCGGATGCAATAGTGAAGTGGCTCCAGACAATGAGTAGGTCCTGAGGAGGTGTGTGTGTGTGTGTGTGTGTGTTTGTGTGTGTGTGTGTGTGTGTGTGTGTGTGTGTGTTTGTGTGTGTCCTGTAATGACATATGGGGGCCCCACTCACTCAGGGCGCACTGGACTGGGATTGTGTGGTATGGTGGCGGCTCAGCTCAGCGGGCGCCTCATCTAGCGTTTGTTCCTTCTGTCTAGAGTAAACTGTCCCATCAGTCTTATTTCAAATGCCCGCAACGCAACGCAACGCAACGCAGGGGTTGCAGTCGGGAGTCCTGGCATACCAAATGGGCTAAAATGATCCATGGATGCGACAGCGGTCTGGGCTGGGTGGGGCAAAGTTCATAGTTATGGTTGAGGTCAAACATCAAGGTTGTGTTTATTGACCTTTTGGCAAACCCTGCGGCCGCTCCCTGGCAAAAAATTGGGCACTGCCAGTTCTGTGTAGCCAAACAGATGAGCGACAGACAAACAAACCAAGGCGATAAAGAGAGAGAGAGAGAGACACGCTCTGTCATGAAGAACAGGATGTGTAATTAAGGCGGTTAAATATTGCAGAATATCTTGGCCCGTTTCTTTTTTTTCCTTTAAGACAGACTGCCACAACAGTCGAATTTCCTGACTCTTTGTCAGAGTAGGGAGGGAAAAAACATTTCCAAGAGAACTAGAGCGCAAGAGAAACAGAGAAAAAAAAACTAGATTCTCTTTGGAGATGAAGTCTTATTTGGTTTGGGTTCTCCTCAAGACTGCTTAAAGGGAAGAGTAAAAACATCATTCAAAAATAAATTACATTTGATTGAAAGGAAAACAAAAACAAAACAAAAAGAGGAAACAGGAAAAGGTTCAAGTTGTGAACTCGCTTTGAGCTCCAGCATCCTTCATGTTCTTTCAATACAATTTTTTTTCAAACCTTTTCAGCGTGCAGGAGAGCAGCGGACAGCACTGTCCGCTGCAAACCTTTAAGACCTAGTCTGCAATGCACCTTGGGTAGTTTGGAGCGGGAACCTGCCCAGTCTCGTTGTGGGGTGGGGTAGGGGCTGTTGGGGTTTGGGGTGGCGGGGGATTTAAGGGAGGGTCGGGTGCAGGGGGTATTTGGGTGTTGTTGCCCCCTCCTCTCTCGGGAGGGGCCGTCAGCTATAAG
The DNA here is from genome assembly GCF_017589495.1 of Alosa alosa. Taxonomy (NCBI): domain Eukaryota; kingdom Metazoa; phylum Chordata; class Actinopteri; order Clupeiformes; family Clupeidae; genus Alosa; species Alosa alosa. Next base: position 28,788,534 of record NC_063204.1, read on the forward strand.
CCCC
>NC_063204.1:28793537-28796037 GCF_017589495.1 Alosa alosa
TACTGGTAGAAGGGCGCCATGATGGCCGTGGGGTCGTTGGAATGCTCAAGGCCCAGGGCGTGGCCCAGCTCGTGCACCGCCACCAGGAACAGGTCATTACCTGTGTGGACGTCAGCGCACACACACGCACAACGCGGCCTATCAAACACCCATCTCAAACGGACATATACTGTATCTCAGGACATATACTGTATGTCACACACACACACACACGCAAAACGCGGCCTATCAAACACCCATCTCAAACGGACAGGACATTTGGGCTGTGCAAAAATCTGGCAAGAATTTAGCCATACGACACGCATCACCATACATGGGTTATGATTCAATGTATTGCAATATATTTTAATACTGTGCAAAAGGCAATATACTGTATTGCGATTTTAAGTCTAATTGTAACATCATACAATTGTATGTAACACCCCCACACACACACACACACACGTAAACACCTTTCAATTGTGTATGTTCAAAATGGGTTTTGTATTGAGTTATACTGCTGTAAACAGCTCCAGTGGAATCCTATGGGTCTGGCCATATCGAACCATATCAACGGACAGTGCTTGATTTCGCTGCTGACGGGCTCAATGTTATTGTAAGTGTCTCGCACATGAAAAGGATCCCTGCACAGAGGCATCTGACTATAAAGACACTAGAAAATGATTGGCATTTCCACAGTCGGAGGTTTTCCATGTTGTCTGATAACATGACTGCTACTGTACCTCTGACTGCTTTTTTACACGTAAACACACACTGGTGCATCTGTGTAGGGAGGGAGGTTTTCCATGTTGCCTAGTAATATGATCATTGTGCCATACGATGCTATATGACACCCGCTATCTCTACACACAGCGTGAGAGGAGAGGAACCGCTAGAGGGAGAAACAGAGAGAAGTGAGAGAGAGAGAGGGAGGAAGGGAGGGAGAGAGGGTTAGAAAGAGAGCGAGAAAGAGTTAGAAAGAGAGAAAGAGACAAACAAACATCTTTTCCACCTAAACACCATGGCTGGCTGACAGGGCCTGTGCTGGCGAGGCCTATGCCCTGTGCCCACGCCCATGTTTGGTGCTCCACCAGTGCCCTTATTCCCTGGCACAGCCCCCTGCCGCCTTCAGTCATCGGGGAGGCACTCAGCTGGGACACACACGGCGATCTGCTCTGGGCCAACTTACTGGCCTGGCACTGCCACACGCCTGCAGATGATGCCCAGGACCTCACCAGGAGGGGCGTGCCGCAGGCACATGTGCAGGCGGGCGGGCACAGGTCTCCACGGCGTCTCTTGGTAAATATAGCCTCCTGCTGCCTGGATGGGAAGGACGTCCGCTCGCTCACTCACTCACTCGGCCGCCCGCTGCCTGCTCCTAAGCGGATGTGTAAGATTTGACCAGCCTGTGCCGGAAAGCTGGTGGAGTTATGAAACGCAGGCGGGGTCCAAGCTGCGCTAAGTGCAGACGGAGGAGATGCAAGCCTGGGGGACGAGGGGGTGGGGGTATATGGGGGTTGGGGGGTATGGGGCGGGTGGCTTTAGGATGGAGACTCAGGGGTGTGGGGGTTGGGCTAGCTTCGCTCTCTCTTTCTCTGGGTATTTCTGCTGAGTCTCCTTCTCATCTCCTCTCATTGTCTATCTATCTTTCTTTTTGTCTGTCTGAGTAGGTTACTATACTATACTTTCTTTCTACTACACCCTTCTTTTCCCTTCTTCCCAATTCTTTTATTTCACCTTTTTCTCTATCCCTCCCTCCATCCCTCCTCTATCTCCATAATCACTCCTCTGTTGTAGCTCTCCGGTTCTCTCTCAGCACCTGTCCATTCAGCCGAGTCTGAGGCTCTCTCTCTCGCTCCTTCTCTCTTTCTCTCTCTCCTTCTCTCTCTCTATTTCTCTCTCTCCTTCTCTCTCTCTCTTTCTCTCCTTCTCTCTCTGTCCTTCTCTCTCACGGTTCTCTAGGCTCCTGTGCTCAGACTGTTGAACCCAGCAGAGTCCAGCACCAACCCAAACCCAACCCCAGACTCAAAATAAACCCAGTACTTAGACACCACCGCAACACAGACACACACACACACACACACACACACACACACACACACACACACACACCCCATACAAGGCAAAACACAGCCACATCAGCAACTCAACCTCTTTCCCCAGTTCACTTGGACAGCACATGCTTTAATTTCACAGTACATTTATAAAGAGAGCTCATGGCAGGTCGCACAGGGGACATTGATTACAATAACAGAACTAGGTTGTGTCCGCCTACTAGGGCTGGGCGATGTGGCTGAAAACTGTATCACGATATAAGTATTTCATGTCAGTCGATATCGATAATTATTGATTTAAAAAACAAAATCTATTTCAGATAAGGACCAGAAGGGAAAAAAAGTTCAATCTAAACACTTTTATTTTAAACTTAACCTTCCTCTGATTTGAATCACCTCAGTTATCAATCAAAGCAAACAGGGAAAAGAAATAGCAACACAATCATGACAAACACTCAAATAAATAA